>NC_059428.1:8014341-8031841 GCF_021028975.2 Sphaerodactylus townsendi | reverse complement strand
GTGTGTGTGTGTGTGTGTGTGTGTGTGTGTGTGTGTGTGTGTGTGTGTGTGTTTCACAATACAATTCTCTTGGCTCCTGGAAAGGCTGGCCATTGACCTCTTCAGCGCTGGCTTCCTGGGACGTCCCTTGGAGGCTGGTAACTGCCACCCATCTCCAAAACCCTATTCAACTGTCACCCTTTTCTGTGGGCCAGCTCTTCTGTGCTTCACGGGTGGGTGTCCTCATTGCTTGAGACGTATTTTTTGTTCTCATTACTCATTTCAACTGTACAGCAGCCTGCTCATTTAAGAGGTCTCACTAATGAACCAGGGGCATGATCCACAGTTCTGCACTTACCTGAGTAGGCTGCACAGGAGCCGCTTTCTCTCTGCCAGAAAGGGATGGCAAAGAATCGATTGCAGGTTTTAGGGCACCACCTAGAAGGAGAAAAAGTTAATTATGTGGCATTTTATGTTTTCCTGGGACTTTGTATTTCAGGTCCACGGGAGGGAAACAAGATTCTCCCCATCTCGGCTAATGGTCTCAACTATCCTTATTTTGGATGGTTTTTTGCTTCCATGCTTTTGACAAATCCAGTCTGGACAGTACTGCTATCAGGATGTTTGTCCAGAATTCACAGAGGTCAGAAGAACCAAAAGGCTATTCTAAACCCACCGGCAGAACCGCAGGTACTAAATCCCATAATGGAAATACTTTACACCCCAGTTGTAGATTATTTTCTTTGCAATTAGGACTAACAATCTCGTCAAGCATTTACACCTGTTAGCAACAATGACTTTATGCCAAGCTGACTTAGCAAATTAATGTGACAGTATGATTGGTCTTTTATACCACCTGACCAGTAGTGTCCGTATAATTGCCTTTCAACACTCTCATTATTATCTTTCCTCATCTTTACTTCACTCCTATTACTTGGTTGTGCTGTCCTGCCTGTTATCTTAAGTATTCCCAAGACATTAAACTCTGCCAGTTAGTTTTATCAGTTATATTTCTTGTTTTACCTTTGCTTGCATTTGCTGTAAGGAAAGCTACGCTACCGAATGTTTTAAACTGTTATTTTAACCTTTGCTTATGCTTTTTCAGTTGTTTTGTTTATTGAGCAGGTGGAGCTCTCAATAAACCTTAAAAATATTTTACTTGAAAGTTTTGGTTTCTGAATTCTTGTGTGCATCAACAAAATCCCGACCCACGTTTTTGAGAAGTGGCCGTCAGCCTCTTTCTCTACGGTGGGCAAGGACAGAACAGATGGGGAAAGGCGGCATTGCCATTGGTGAAGGACCAACAGTTACCATCTTGACATTCTAGCAGGGCGACACGGTCAAAGACGCCCCTTTCACATCATCTTCACGGCATTTGCGTGCCTCCTTCTGGATTTCCCCCAGTCTACAATCACAGCCCAAATGCATTATTTTGTCTTAATATCAATCTTTGTTGTTAAATTCAAATATCCCACCTTGTAATCCTCTGCCTGCCTGATGTTATATTTTCCAACCTGCTTCCTAACTGACTGAGAAGCTGTTGAACAATTTCTATATTCGACCTTTATTCCCTGTTGGAAAGACCCAGCATAAACAAAAATATTGTAGGTATTATTAATAATAAATACCTAAAAAAATTCTATCAACAGAAATCATTACAGAATATCATATTCATAGATTGGCAAGTCCAGCAATGACGTACTGCCAAATATGGGTAGTTTTAATCTTGACACCTCTGTCAATCTTACCAAGAAAAGCTCCTCTGTGGAAAGTCCCCTGCGTGGTCTCCTCCTGCACCTGAAACAGAAGCAGAGATCCAAGAAAGGGGAGGCGGGTGATCAGGGGCATAACGAGGCAAACTGTAGCCCAGGGCAAAACCTGAGTTGGATGCCCCCCACCCCCCCATGGGCGGCCACTCCACCACGACCAAATTTTTTTTTGCACCCAGACATTGGTGCCTGCAGGGGGTGCATTTTAGACATATCAGCACCAAAATTTCAGCGTATCATCAGGAGACTGTCCTTATGCTACCCCCCAAGATTGGTGAGGTTTGGTTCAAAGAATCCAAAGTTATGGATTCCCAAAGGGGGTGCCCCATCCCCCATTGTTTCCAATGGGAACTAATAATGGGAGATGGGGGCTACAGTTTTGAGGGTCCATAACTTTGGCCCCCCCTGACCCAAACTGCACCAAACTTGGGGGGTATCATCAGGGCAGTCTCCTGATGAGATCCTGAAAGTTTTGAGACTGTGCCCCCCCCCCCCGGCCTGCAACCCCCATTGACAGCAATACAGAAAACTCAATGCAGAACAAAGATTCTTGGGCAAATTTCTGGGATGTTCCTGCAGGGGGCGCATTTTTGGATGTATCAGCACCAAAATTTCAGGGCATCATCTGGAGACTGTCCTGATGGGACCTCCCAAGTTTGGTGCAGTTTGGTTTAGGGTGCCCCGTCCCCCATTCTTTGCTAAGGAGATGGGGGCTACCCTTTTGAGGGTCCATAACTTTGGACCCCCTGAACCAAACCTCACCAAACTTGGGGGGCATAAGGACAGTCTCCGGATGATACGCCGAAATTTTGGTGCCGCTAGCCTAAAAACTGCAATCTCTGCAGGCCAAAAATGGGAAACCACTAAAAATACACCCAAAGGAACCCTGCATTTTGATGCCCCTCACAAGGTGGTGCCCTGGGCAGCTGTCCACCTTGGCCCATGGGCATTACGCCCCTGCAGGTGGGAAAAGGGAGAATAAACAGGTGGTGGGTGGGGTGGGGGGGAATCAGCCATGTGGCTTCCAAGGGTAACCTGAATTACATCCCCAGGACTACACAGAGGAAACCCCCTCACCTGCTGGTCCTGATCCCTGTCCTGCGCCTGGCTCAAGAGGAAGCCTTCCACCAGGGCCACCGCCTGTGAGCTGCTCTCTGTCCCACATTCCCTGACCCAGCTCTGCATCTCCGGGGGCAGGACAGCCAGGAAGCGCTCCAGGACCACCAAGTCCAGCATCTCCTTCCTGCTGCGCCTCTCTGGCTCCAGCCACTGGCAGCCAAGGTGGTGGAGTTGGCTGCACACCTCTCGGGGGCCCTCCGCCTCCCGGTAGGAGAAGTGCCAGAACTGCTGTCCATGCTCGTCTGGAGGGAGGGCGTTCTGGTCTCCTGGGCTCTCCTGAATTCCTGCTTCCCCCAATTCCCTTCTGCTCCCAGCCTTGGGGACATCCGGGCCTCCTCTGGATTCAGAGACAGTCTGGTCTGTCTCCCCCCACATCCTCCTTTCCTCTCCACGGAGTATCCGTCGCCTGACGCCTGTGCCAGATTCAACCTCCTGCAAAGCCAAGAGTGACAGATTTGGAATTAGAGGCTGCACGTGTGTGTCTGGATGCATCTGCCCAGGAAGGAGGTTGAGGCAGCTATAGATTTTTATGGGGAGGGTTCGGGGAGGGTGGGGCCACGCCTCCCCAAGCCCCACCCCCGGCCTCAGTGCTTATAAAAGCAGCTCTCCGAGGTCGGGGACGGCAGAAGGGGGGGAGTCCACCCCCAAACAGCATCACTTTCAATGGTGTTTAAACTAGGGAGCCCAGATTCTCCTTTTAAATCCACCTTAAAGGGAGAATCTTGGGTCCCCAGTTAAAGCAACATTGAAAGTGAAGCTGTTTGGGGGGGGGGATTCTCCCCCACCCTGAAACAGCATCACTTTCAATGTTTAAACTGGGGACCTCAGATTCTCCCTTTAAATCCATGCCAAAGAGGGTGGATTTAAAAGGAGAAACTGGGGAAATTTGGGGAGGTGCCTGCTGTCAGGGATGCAATTGTTAAGCTAGAAGCACCAAAATTTCAGGGTATCTTTAGGAGAGTCTCCTGATGATACCACATAGGTTTGGTGAAGTTTGGTTCAGGGGGTCAACGTTATGGACCTTCAAAGGTGTAGCCCCCATCTTCTATTAGCTCCCATTGGAAACAATGGAGGATGGGGGCACCCTCTTTGGGAATCCATAACTTTGGACTCCCCCAATACAAACCTCACCAAATCTGGGTGGTATCATCAGCAGAGTCTCCCAACAAATCCCTCAAATGTTGGTGCTGCTAGCCCTCTACAGGCCAAAAACGGAAAAAACACTAAAAAATACAAAAAAAAAACACCAACGGGGCGGAGCTTTGGACATGCAATGAGGGGTTTGAACTCGGGAACCCCGCCCCCCTTACCTATGTCAGTGGTGGGATCCAAAAATTTTAGTAACAGGTTCCCATGGTGGTGGGATTCAAACAGTGGCGTAGCGCCAATGGAGCTGGGCGGGGCACGACGGGGCGTGGCCGGGCATTCCGGGGGCGGGGCATTAATAATTTCTCTGTTACTGTAAAAAACGCTTACTATAAAGAAAAGTTCCTAATTTCCAGCTGGTCTCTTTCTGTCCATAATTTAAACTCATTCTAGCAAGTCCTATCGTCTGCTGCCAACAGAAACAACGACTTCTCCTCCAATTGACTGCCTGTCAAATACTTAATACTTTCAAATACTTCATTTTGTTTCTAGAAATCAAAAGAAGGAGACTTTCCTTCAACAAGGAACTTGACCATATTGCTAAAACATGTTTTTAAAGCAGCCCAACGGGGAGAATGATCCCGTTTTCTACCTTCGCTAACCAGCCACAGAGGAGACAACAGGACTTTATGATTTTTGGACCCAATGGGATTTCTAACGGAAAAGCGGACTCAATTAGCAACCCCCTCTCGGCACACACAGATAATGAGTAGCCCACTCTCGGGAACTGGCGGGAGCCTGCTGGATCCCACCTCTGAGTCCTTCGTCCTTGACGAAAGCTGACACTGGACTGCAGAGCGCAAAGTCTTCCGGACGCTGCAGACTCTCCTTGCAAACCTCTCAAGCGCCTCTGGCTGGGATCTTAACGGAGGGCTTTCAGCGTGTTGTGTTTGGATGCACTTTTGCTCTTCCTGTCCGCACCGCCAGGATCCCCCGGGGGGGGGGGGGCGGGGGCGGCAGCACAAGCCTTTCCGAAGCGAGAAACCCCATCTCTTTGCAGAGCCGTCCCAGGGCTTGGGGGCTGCTTTGGGACCCCCCCCCCCCCGGGGAAGGGGGTCCGGCTTCGGAAGGGGCAGAGGATGGGCAGGGGGCCCGCCTTTAGCCAAGGCCGCGGCAGGGAGGGGGCTCAGCGGCAGAGGGCGGTCAGGAAAGGAGACCCTCTGCCGTCGGGGGTCCAGAAGAGGCGACCCCCCCTTCCCCCGCCCGCTTCGTCAGCCCCCCCCAGGTGTCCCGGGAGAGGCCAGGCTGACCGCGGCCCCCGGAGGCCAAGAGCTGGAGGAGCTCTAGGGCAGAGATCGGGGGCCGGGCTCTGGCTGCAACGAGGCGCCCCCTCCGGGGGTGGGGTGGGGGGGGGATATCAGGGTCCTCAAGGGGGGCCCTGCAGTTCCCTCCTCGGCTGCTCACCTGCGCCTCGGCCGGCCGCTGCTCCTTGGTCGAGGCCCCTCTGGACTCCTTCCCCTTCAGCCTTCCTCGGTCCCTCCTCCTCCTCCTCCTCCTCCACCGAAGCTGCGTCCGTTTCCTCTCGCGGCGGTTTCCCTGCCAGAAAGGGCAGCAGGACTTGAACTCGTTTCGCCTCCCTGTGATACGAACCCTGCTGCTGCCCGTGGAAATCAGCCACAGTCCAGACAAGAACCAGCGGTCGGGTGGTTTACTCGAAAAGGCTCAGCTGACTAATACAAGCTGCTACTTACTTGGGTCCAGAACGAGGAACTCAAAGGCAGGCACAGAGGAGTGTTATAGTGGCCGGTGGCAGGAAACAGCGAGCTCATGGTTTGCCCAATAACCTCTCGCCGTTACTCTCTCCAGCCTTCCCTTTTCTAACTTTGGCAAAGCAGTTTCATGCACGGAGCCCATCAGCGGTTAGTAACATAAGTTCTGCACAGCATCAAACTTAATAGTAGTTGTTTATCAGAAGAAGGGGCTTTCCACCAGCAGCTGAAAACCAACTTCCTGTGGTTTGTCTCGCTGCTGCTGGTGTAACCTCCGCTTGTGGGTTCTGTGGGGCAGAACTTGGAATGAGTTTGCAACAACAATTTTTTAAAAACAAAATGGTTTACTTTCTTAACATATAACATCAACATTTAACATCACACTTCAAGGTCCTGTTCAGGTTTGCATTTTCAAGTCCTTCTAGTTACAGTCTTCTGATACTGCCAAGTCCAATTCTTCTTTGCAAGTGGGTTGGCTCCTGAAGACTCCAAGGGCTGGGTGAACAGGTTGCAACATGGTGAAGATTTCCAGGAGAACTCTCACCCATTACAAACATTAAAAAACCCTTAACAAGGTGTTCAGGACTTATATACAAATCAAGGTCCGAGTCTGGTAGCCTTGTCTCCTCCAAACTACATGAGGTCTGCTGCAGCCTCTTGCTGCTTTGAGTCTCCACCCCTTACTGGGTCAGCCCACTCTGAGCATGGGGGTTACACTGGGACATAAGAGCAACACACATTTCTTTGAAGGAGCTTGGCGGTTTTGGGTGACATTTGCACCTGGCAGCTAAACACAGGATGCATCTCGCTTCTCTCTCTCAAGCGAATCACTTTGCAGTGAAGCTACCTTTTCCGGAGGTGGCTGGCCAGCCACGTCAGAGGCTCTAAGCATCTAATGTCTGTAGGTTAGGCAAAGGCAAGAAGAAGAAGAAGAAGGAGGAGGAGGAGGAGGAGGAGGAGGAGTTTGGATTTATATTCCCCCTTTCTCTCCTGTAGGAGACTCAAAGGGGCTGACAATCTCCTTGCCCTTCCCCCCTCACAACAAACACCCTGTCAGGTGGGTGGGGCTGAGAGAGCTCCAAAAAGCTGTGACTAGCCCAAGGTCACCCAGCTGGCGTGTATGGGAGTGTACAGGCTAATCTGAATCCCCCAGATAAGCCTCCACAGCTCAGGCGGCCGAGCTGGGAATCAAACCCGGTTCCTCCAGATTAGATGCACGAGCTCTTAACCTCCTGCGCCACTGCTGCTCCTGACTGTCTGTCTCTGAGGCCACCTTTACACCTGAGGCTGCGAGGAGGGGCCCCACGCTTCGCAAGAGCAGCCAAGAGGGATGCAAAGGGGCTCGGCACATGTGGGGAAAAGGCCTCCTCCTCCTCCTTCCTCTTCCTCTTCTTCTTCTTCCCTGGAGGACCTCCTGACCAGGCTCACTGGCTCGAGGCATGCATTCTCTGAGCATGGGCTGCGCTGCCTTCTGCCAAGAGGAGAGCTGGGGGTGAGGAGGGTCAGTTATAAGATCTGTGGCCACCGCACAGGCACCTCATTGGATGCAAACATTTTTTTTCAAACAGTGTGGCATGGGGGGGGGGGCGGACTTTGGAGGCTCTGGGCTGTCAGTCTCTGTTTTCTGCAGAGGGCGGGGGGGGGCCCTCACTCAAAACGTCTTGGAAAGAGAGATTCTGTTTTGCACTCTGTCTTCTACAGAAGGATGTGGAAAGGCTAGGGGCAGGGGTGAGCTATTTTTAGCTTCTTGCAGGAAACGCGGCCGTCAGAGATTGTTTCCCCATCCCAACGGCAGAGCGCTCTGAGGAACGGGGGTGGGGGTGGGGGGATTCTGTGGGGGTGCTTTGTGTGAGAATGGATGGAACAGGCTTCTCTCTGCTGCTGGGGATGGGGTATTCTCCTGTGTATTTTGGAAACGCCTGCATGGGTAGGTGAGGGTTAATTTTGAGGGGAGATCTTTTTGCAGAGTTTTGGGAATGCACATTCATTTCAGCTAGCGATTTTGGGCAAGGGGATGCTTTTCAAAGGAGCAAACGCGCACAGTTTTGGGAGCGAAAGAGATAAATTACTAGCAATCGAGACCTTTGCGTATGCATCTCTTAACAGAATGCAAAACCACGTGGAGAAATACCCCCACCCTAGAAACCACCACAGTATTTTATCAATCGGACTGCCTGGATTTAAAACACGGGGGTAGGTGGGTGGGAGAAGGCTTATGGAGGTTTTGTGTGTGGCAGGAGAAACAGTCGTCTGTCTCAGGCCCCTTCCGCACACGCAAAATAATGCGTTTCCAAACCACTTTCACAACTGTTTGCAAGTGGATTTTGCTATTCCGCACAGCTTCAAAGAGCACTGAAAGCAGTTTGAAAGTGCATTATTCTGCACGTGCGGAATGAGCCTCAGAGTGCGTGAGCTGCTAGGGGATTTAAAAGGGGGAGAGTGTTTTAGAAGGGTGGGGGCTTGCTTATGCACTGTGTGTTCTCCGGAGGGTGAGTGCTCTCTGCTTCTTAAAACCTTTTAAAAACTGTGGAGGTTTTAAACACAGGAGAAACTCCTCTCAAGCACTACGTTCACTGTTATTTTACAACACCGTTAGAGTGGTTCTCAACCTTCCTAATGCCGTGACCCTTTAATACAGTTCCTCATGTTGTAGTGACCCCCAACCCTAACATTTATCCATTTTACAGATGGAGAACACTGATGCAGAGAATCCTGTGAAAGGGCCGTTCGACCCCCAAAGGGAGGCTTGGGGACAGCATCTCTTCGCAAAACAGGAAACTAGCGTTTTGCTCTCTGATCCATGCTAGAGGGCACCCGGCACGCCCGCCTACAAACTGCACCCTCTCATTAAACGCACACACAAGAAGCACAAACCAATCAACAATTTCGATGCACGTGGCCATCCCAAACACAATCAACCAAACTACCATTTGTAAAAATCATTTTATATCATTTCATTAACGTTTTATTTGGAGCCCCACGCACACAGCCTAAACCGGAAGTCCCGCCCACCGGACATTCGCCTCAGCCCAAAGCTGTCGAATCGGGTGAGGAAGAAAGCTGCAGCCATTCTCTGCTAAAAACTTTGGTCCAGAAGCAAAGGCTTCTGGGTAGCGTTTCTTATTCTTGAATTATGCTGCCCCTGTCAGAGCACGGTCTGATCAGCAAAATCTAAATGACAGTTGCCACATGATACAGCCTCATTCTGGGCTTGATTGGAGGAGAACTGTGATAGGTCGGTGAACTGTATATGAGGCAGCACTGTGCTTTGCTTCGAGAGACACTTGTCTTCGCACTGCCTGGCGAAGGACTTTGTCTGAGAGAGCAACATTTCTGTGAACTGAATAAAAGTAGGACCGCTTCTGTGGAGCTGAATTGCTGTGTGCGTCTCAGTTCCTGCTGCGTTCCAGTGTGTGTTGCGCAACTCTGCTGTCTGGGGATTGAATCCCCACTTCAGTACCACACCCCTCAACAGCCTCATCCTGCCTTCCTTAGTAGGACAGCAAATGTGAGGAAGGGACCGGGGATGCTGCATATTCTCTCCAAAGCAGTTGGGGGCGATGGTCAGACTCCGGTCCAAAATAAAGAGACTGTAGCTGCAAGCTGTAGATTTCATTCGGAGTACCAAAGAGTAACAATCTATAGACTCTTCTGAAAACCGCATATCGAGCAGGAGCTTAAATTGCCAGTGTCCCCCTCAGTGGCGTAGTGTCCATGGGGCAATGGGGGCACCTGCCCAGGGCTCAGGAATTTTGAGGCCATGCTCCTGCGTTTTTATTTTTTGGTGTTTTTTCACATTTTGGACTGCAGGGGGCATTTTAGAGATATAGGCACCAAAACTTCAGGGTATCATAAGGAGACTGTCCTGATTATGCCTCCCAGGTTTGGTGCAGTTTGGTTCAGGGGATCCAAAGTTATGGACCCACAAACGGGTTGCCCCATCCCCCATTGTTTCCAATGTGAGCTAAGGAGATGGGGGCTGAACCTTTGAGGGTCCATAACTTTGTCCCCCCTGAACCAAGCTTCACCAAACTTGGGGGGTGTCATCAGGACAGTCTCCTGATGATACCCTGAAATTTTAGTGTCACTAGCTTAACAATTGCACCCCTGACAGGCACCCCCAGAAATTTGCCCAGGAATCTTACTTCTGCATTGATTTTTTTCCATTGATGTCAATGGGGAATTTCTGGTGCAGCCTATGGGGTGTACATTTCTAAAGGCACAGTCACAGAACTTTCAGGGTATCTTCAGGAGACTGTCCTGATGACATCCCCCATGTTTGGTAAAGTTTGGTTCAGGGGAGCTAAAGTTATGGACCCTCAAAGGGGCAGCCTCTATCTTCTATTAGCCCCCATTGGAAACAATGGGGGATGGGGCACCCCTTTTGGGAGTCCATTAACTTTGGCCCCCCTGAACCAAACTTCGCCAAACTTGGGGGGTGTCATCATTTAAAATGCTGTTTTTTTGGAACCCAGAAGGCTTCATGTGCTGGAGCAATAATACCCTGAAATTTTGGTGCCAATATCTCTAAAAATACGCCCCCTGCAGGCCAAAATGCGAAAAAACACCAAAAAATAAAAACGCATCCAAGAATCTCGGCTGTTACCGCAAGTTCGGATCACGCAGAGTTCGGAGGGGGCGGGCTCGGGCCCTTGGCCCTCCAAGCGCCTCCGAACCGGCTTAGCTCGGCCTGATCCATGAATTGGGCCGAGCAGAGCCAAGCTGCCAAGCCTTGCTGCCTGTACTCTGCCTCTGTCAGCCCTGCTGCGTCCTCGGATGGATCTTTGTGGGCTGGCAGGACTAGCAGTCGGGGGTGCACGCGCACCTGGCCGCCCCCCCGCCCCCCCACCACATCTCATGCCCTTTCGCTGGTAAGGGGAGCGCCTAAGTTCAGCCGGCAGGGAGGGAGGAAGCCACAAGCCACCAGGGGAGGAGGATGGGGGAGCTCCGCCTCCTTCCAAGATAGCTCCAAGGGGCACTGACTAAAAGTTTAATATCTAAATATCTAAACAAAAGCAGATATGAAGGCAGGAAGCCAGCAGGGGGATGGGGGCTTTCCAGTGTTTTGCACTGAGTGTCACATGTGCGACTATCTACCACTAGGACAGAAGTTGTGGGTGTGCCTTCGCTGCAATGGACTCCTGGCACTCAGGAAACTTGTGCGTTCTCCTGAAGCCAAGGTGGCAGACCTGGAGAAGCTGAGAGAGGCAGAGAGGGCAACAAACAAGGCTTTCAGGGACCTAGCAGCCGGGTCCCACTCCCAAGGTGACATCTCTTCAGATGTCATGGAGAAAGAGAGTCTGGGTGACAGAGGGTGCCAGTCTGAGGTGGGGGAAGATGTTCCCTTAGATGGGACCCCTTCCTTAGCTAGTGGTCAGATATCCTCTCGCACTGAGGATACCCCTCGGGGAGGTGGGGGGCTCCTTGTAGTGGGTGATTCGATCATCAGGAATATAGAGAGTTGGGTTTGTGACAGGCGTGATGACCGCATGGTGACTTGCCTGCCTGGTGCGAAGGTTGCGGATGTCACGCTACGTCTAGATAGGCTGTTAGACAGTGCTGGGGTGGAGTCAGCAGTTGTGGTCCACATTGGTACCAATGACATTGGGAAATGTAGCCGGGAGGTTCTGGAAGCTAAATTTAGGCTGCTAGGAAAAGGTTAAAATCCAGGACCCCCAAGGTGGCATTCTCTGAAATGCTACCTGTTCCACGCCAAGCAGGGTGAGCTAGGCAAGCGGCGCGACAGGGTGGCAATGCGTGTATGAGAAGGGGTTGCAAGGCAGAGTGTTTCAGATTTGTCAGGAACTGGGGAACCTTTGGGATAAGGCAGGCCTGTACAAAAGGGACGGGCTTCATCTTAACCAAAGAGGAACCAGGCTGCTGGCGCTCAACGTTAAAAAAAAGGTGGCAGAACAGCTTTTAAACTGATCCCTGGGGAAGCGACAGGAGCTGAGGTGACTTCGGTTCGAATACAGAGTCCATGGGGATGCAGAGACAGAGAAGGAGGTTATTTTAAATCAACCACATACAAGTGAGGAACATAGCAATGTGATAAGTGATAGTGTCTACAAAAGGCTAGAGGGCAAAACACATAAATCCCAGGTTAGGGACAGAGACAGAGTATACAAGTGTCTCTATGCTAATAGTAGAAGCATTCGACCTAAAATGGGGAGCTGGAGTACAGAGTTTTGAAGGAGGACATTGATATAGTGGGCATTACAGAGACATGGTGGAATGAGGAGAACCAGTGGGATGCTGTTATCCCAGGTTACAGGCTCTACAGGAAGGATAGGACAGGGCGTATTGGGGGTGGGGTGGCCCTCTACATCAAAGAGAGCATAGTGTCACATAAAATAGACAAATGCAGGGAGCTGATTCCTCTACAGAAGCAACTGTGGATATCAATACCACCAGGGGTCCAGCATAGTTTAACATTAGGAATATATTATCGTCCCCCTGACCCAAAGCGCACAAGAGGATTCTGGAGATGGAAAAAAAAGAAATTAGAAAGGCGCTTCAACAAAAGCAAAAATGTCATAAAATTGGTAATGGAAGCGCATTTTTAACTATCCCCATATAAACTGCCGAAAAAATGCATGTTCAGGTCATAGTAAGGGAGAGAACATTCCTGGATATGCTAAATGACTGTGGCTTAGGAGCAGATGGTTTGTAGAACCAACCAGGGAGAGATGTGATCCTAGATCTAATTCACTATGTGGGACCCAGGGACCTAGTGCAGGAAGTCAGTGTTGTTGAGCCGATAGGGGAATCAGCGACCACAATGCTGTCAGATTCAGTATCTCTGCATGTGAACAAGTGACAACTACTAATGTAGTTACATTTGCTCTTCAGAAAGGGAAATTTCTCAGAGATGAGGGGATAGTGCGCTAGGAAGCTGAAAGGAGAAAATCAAGAGAGTCAAAAAATGTCCAAGATGCTTGGAGGTTATTACATTAAAAACACAGTCTTAAAAGCTCAGCTGGAATAAAGTGTTCCACAGGTTAGGAAAGGCAGCGCCCAGTCCAAAAAAGAAAGCCAGCGCCACCATGGTTAACAAAGGACGCTGAGGAAATTATTAGGGGAAAAAAAAGATGTCTTTTAGAAAATGGAAGTCCAACCTTAACTGATAAAAGAATGTACCAGAGAGAACACAACATGGTGGCAAAAGAGGAAGCCAAAGTTAGCTGTAAGGGAGGCAAAAAAAGGATTATGAGGAACGCATGGCTGTGAAAACATCAAAACCAGCAACAAACAAAGGTTCTTCAAAGTACATCAAAAGCAGGAAGCCAGCGCAAGGGAAGCTGGTAGGGCCCGCTAGGATGACAAAGGAACAAAGGTGTGTGCTAAAAGATGACAGAGGAGATTGCAGAAAAGCTGAGATGAATTCCTTTTTGCATCTGTCTTCACCCAAGAGGGAGGTGAGGAAAATTCCTGCACCTGAACCAAGCTTCTTAGGAGTGGGCTAACCGAGGAACTAGCTTAAGATAGTGGTAGATTGCAAGGAAGAAGAAGTTCTGGCAGCCATTGATAAACTAAATGCTACCTCAAATCCCCTGGCCCAGATTGCATTCACCCAAGAGTTCTTAAAGAGCCTCAAGCATGAGAAATTGCTGATGTTCTCAATTTCCTTTTAATATGCAACTTATCCTTGAAATCAGAGCTCCATCCCTGAAGACTGGAAGATGGCCAATGTCACACCAATCTTTAAGAAAGGATCTGGGGGGGACCCGGAAATTACAGGCCAGTCAGTTTGGACATCTGTTCCTGGTAGAATTAAGTAGAATCTGTCATTAAAGAATAAAAATTATAAAACATGTACAAAAAAAGCAAGACCTGCTGAGAAAGAGTCAGCATGGCTTTTGCAGAAGGCAAATCCTGTCTTACAAACTTACTTCAGAGTTCTTTGAGGATGTAAATAGGCATGTGGATATAGGGGGGGGGAACCAGTGGACATTGTCTACTTGGATTTCCAAAAGGCTTTTGACAAAGTTCCTCACTCAGAGACTATTGAGAAAACTCAGCAAATGAAGGAATAAGAGAGGGAAGTCCTCCTATGGATTAAAAACTGGTTTCGAGAAACAGGAAGCAAAGAGTGGGTGTAAATGGGAAATTCTCACAATGGAGAGATGTGGGGAGTGGTGTCCCCCAAGGATCCAGAGTAGATTGGGGACCAGCGTGCTCTTTAACCTATTCATAAAATGACCTGGAAGTAGGGGTGGGAGTAAGCGTGCAGTGGCCAAGTTTGCAGATGATACCAAATTATGTAGGGTGGTGAGAACCACAAAGGATTGGCGCAGAGGAGCTCCAAGTGGACCTTTGATAAATTAGGTGAGTGGGCTTAAGAAATGGCAAATGCAGTTCAATGTAGCAAAATGCAAAGTGATGCACACATGAGGGGCAAAAAATCCAAACTTCACATTAACATCGCTTACAGGGGTCAGTGCTATCAGTCACAGACCAGGAAAGGGATTTGGGCCGCCTTAGTTGATAGTTCCATGGGAATGTCAACTCAATGTATGGCAGCTGTGAAAAAGGCAAACTCCCTATGCTGGGAATAATTAGGAAAAGGAATTGATAATAAAACTGCAAAGATTGTCATGCCCTTATATAAGCAGCACGTAGTGCGACCGCGACTTGGAGTACTGTGTTCAGTCTCTGGTCACCACATCTCCAAAAGGATATTGAAAGAGATAAGAAAAGAAGTGCAGAGAAGGGCAACCTTGTGAGGATGATTGAGGGACTGGAGCACCTTCCTTATGAGGAGAAAAGGCTGCAGCGCTTTGGGACTCCTTTTTTAGTTTGGAGAGAGGAGAGGCGTGCCTGAGGGGGGATATGATTGAAGTCTATAAAAATTATGCATGGGGTAGAAAATGTTGACAGGGAGAAATTTTTCTCTCTTTCTCACAATACTAGAACCAGGGGCATCCATTGAAAAATGCTGGGGGGGAAGAATTACAGGATCTCAATAAAAAGGAAAACACTTCTTCACGCAACGTGTTATTGGTGTTTGGAATATGCTGCCCCAGGAGGTGGTGATGGCCACTCACCTGGATAGCTTTAAAAGGGGCTTGGACAGATTTATGGAGGAGAAGTTGATTTATGGCTCCCAATCTTGATCCTCTTTGATCTGAGATTGCAAATGCCTTAACAGAACCAGGTGTGATTCAGGAGCAACAGCACGCCCAGAAGGCCATTGCTTTCACATCCTACATGTGAACTCCCAAAGGCACCTGGTGGGCCACTGCGAGTAGCAGAGAGCTGGACTAGATGGACTCTGGTCTGATCCAGCTGGCTTGTTCTTATGTTCCGCCACCCATGGGGGGGCATGCTCCAGTTTTCCTCCTTACGCCCCTGGTCCCCCTCCCGCCCAGCTGCTCTCTCCCGTTCCCAAAGCAATCAAAGCGAAGGGAATAAGATGTTTCACACTTAGAAGGATGGGGGCTAAGCCAGGCCCTGAGGCCGACTGGCCCAGAAGAGAGATTGCTGACACGGGAATGCGAATCAGCATCCCTCGCTTGACTCCCCCCCAATGACCAGAGGATGCCATCCTGACAGCAATGACTTGTGGGCAACCTCAAAGAACTGTCACCCCTCCCCCCAAAAAAGTGTCAGGGGAGCCAAACCTTCTGATGTTGAAAGCCAGGGAGGGGGCTGAAACAATTACTTTGGGGAGCCCTGCAGGGGGACGGAGAGGCAGAACTCCTCACAGGGATGTTGGAGAGCAAGGAGGAGGAGGGATGGGCCCCAAATCCCAGCCCCCGAAGCCCCACACAATCAGGGGCTGCCGGTTTGCCAGGACTCCAAGTCTGCTGAACATCAGAGGCTGCCTTTGACTCGCAGCCAGTTTTGGAGGAGAACTCTGCGCATGGCTACGGAGGCCCAGGTTCAGGGGGCCCCTATGCGTTCCTCTACGGCAGGGGTCCCCAAACTACGGCCCGGGGGCCAAATGTGGCCCCCTGAAGGCATTTATCCGGCCCGCCAGGCATGGCGGCGATGGCTCCATTCATGTGCGGTGGGGGCCCGAGGGAGAGGAGGAACCGGCCCCAACGGCCGCTGATTGCAGTTACATGATGGCACCCCAAATCTCCCATGAATTTTCTCTTTGACCCAGAGTTGGAAATCCTTACCTGTGGCAACGCTTCTGCTCCGCCCTTCCCTCTCAGCTACTCCATGTGTTGCTCTCCAGGCTTTCTGTTCATACCTCCCACTCCCATTGGCATCAGCCAGGCTGGCTAAGCTCGCTCGCTGGCTGCTAGGAGTGAAAGAACCCAGGAAGATACCTGATCCTGGGTTAGGATGGGAATGCTTCATTGGGAAGAGTTCTGCTTTTTTTTTTTTTTACAGGGGAAGGTATTCCACAGCCTCCCCAACAATATTTGGAGCCCACCCTATACTCTGGATTACATACTTTGGTCACTGTTCTAAAATAGACCATGACAGAAAAGGCTGAAAAGGTGGAAATCAAACATTTTACAATCATTTTGTGCATAGGAATTTGTTCATAGTTTTTTTTAGTCCGGCCCTCCAACAGTCTGAGGGACAGTGACTGGCCCCCTGTTTAAAAAGTTTGGGGACCCCTGCTCTACGGCTAACAAGGCTCAGGGAGAACCCTTCTTTAACCTGCGGAGGCTCCTCAGAGGCCCTGGTCAGTGACGGCCACAGATCTTCTAACCGACCCCACCCCCACCCCCACCCCCAGGAAAGTGGCAACTTGGGTGCTCGTGGACACCTTCCCAAAACAGGCCTGGAGCAACTCCCCACATTGCAAAAGCCAGCTAAGTTGCTTGTGAGTCATATTTGGAGGTGGCATCAACGCCAAGCAAAAGGATTTCTGAGAGAGGAGCCCCATTGGTGCTCATTTTTGGTCATGCTTTTCAGAACTGTTCGATGTAAAGCAAGGATTAAGCTCTGCCCACTCTCCTGACACTGACGGCCGATTGGAGGGGGTGAACCAGGTGCTTCCACAGTACCTGAGGTGTTCTACTGACCTTCTACTGTCTGCTGAATATGCCTGCAGTGATGCTGGGCACCAGAGTACTGGACGACAGCCCCCCCCCCCCTTCAAGGTAGTCTATGATCCAAATTGTTTGAGGGGAAGAGGGAGGTTCCAAAGGACTGGCAGGACTAGTTAGGGAACATTCATGTTATGACCTGCGCAGAGCCCTCCAGGGATAGGGTAAAAATCCAAACAAATGAATGAATAAATAAACTCGCAGAAGGCTTGGCCCCGTCCCTGCAAGCTTCTGGTTCAGGCTATAGAAGCACCCAGGTGACAAGAAGTGCAAGAATGTATATTTTGAGGTGGGGGATTTGACTGACACCTCAACCAGGAACCTGCGTTTCGTGCAGCCCATCTGCAAGTTGGGCCAACATTGTTGAGGGCCCTTCCAAGTGGTCTGTGTTATTATAAATGAAGCGACTGTGGAGACTGAGTTGCCCAAGACTTAAAATATCTGTGCACCCCAAGTTTCATTCCAGCCTCCTGAAAAAGGCGCCTCCAGCTGACGTGTGGCACCCGCCACGAGTGGATGTGCCTCCAACTCCCCTTTTTATTGGTCAGCAGGAGCAGTATCCAGTTGCTCAGAAGTGTTTCCTTGAAGGGGAGAACAGAAGGGTTAATGCCTCAGATGTTTGGACACTTTCACTACTAATGTCCTCAGCACCTGGTTGGGGGGGGGGGCAAAAACAACGTTCAGGGGAGCAGAATGTCATGATCTGGCCTTGTTCCACCCAATGGTCACATCTCCTGGCCAGGAGGTGAGGTCCCTGATCTGGAAC
>NC_059428.1:7661851-7665375 GCF_021028975.2 Sphaerodactylus townsendi | reverse complement strand
CTCTGCCTCTCTCAGCTTCTCCAGGTCTGCCACCTTGGCTTCAAGAGAACGCACACGTTCCTTGAGTGCCAGGAACTCATTGCAGCGAGGGCACACCCACGACTTCTGCCCTAGTGGCAGATAGTCATACATGCGACACTCAGTGCAATATGAGTAGTGGTCAAGATGGCGTGGGTAACTGCAGGGGCAAATCTATAGAAAACTAGCGGGCCTGGCCATGTGTTGCTGTGGCTGACTCTGGTGAAGTGGAAAAGAAAGAAAAAGGGAAGCGAACGGTTCGAACATGTGTCATTGCACAATGATTGCAAGGGAGGGGAGGGGCAAGGGGCCCCTCGCTCCCCTCCCTCTCTCCCGTTCCCTTGCATGGCAACCTTGCAGGTCCCTCCCTAGCGTTTCCCTTCCTCTGCTAGGGTGGAGTGGAGCCGTAATCCAAGTGGGCTGGATTACTGTCACTTTCTCTCACTACCCTTGCAGGCCCGAATTATCCTGTCGTAAAACAAGCTGGGAGAGAGCGCCAAGAGCTACGTTGTGTTCTGTTTCCAGAGCGTTTGGTCCAGAGAGCCCCTGGACCCTCCCTCACGCTATCAGCTGGGGTGAGGTGATGCATGTGCGAATGGCCGGCCCCATTGTCCTTTCACTCCATAAGGCGGTGGTTTTCAAGGAAGGCATGGTTGGTTCCCTTGTATCAGAGGGTGTTGCTTTGACGGCCAGCAGATGGCGCTGTTGCGGAACAGAACTGTGGTTCCAACTGTCACAGGTGTGGCATGTACACAATAACTGGCACAGTTGTGACATGTATACAATAGGAGGTGTGGAAAAAGTATGGAAACCTGGCCGCATGTGAATGCGATGTTGTGTGAAAATTTCAAAGCAATCAATCCAGTTGTTTGGGAAATTACCTGCCAGCAAAAAATGCACCGATAGATTTTTACATATATAGATGGGGGCCAGGGCAAGCACTTAAATTGCCCCCCTCCCCCAATCCAACAGGCCTCTTGCAGCCAGCTCTCGTAATTAACGAACCATCCAAATTAGGATTCACAGACCAGGCAACAAACCTATTTCGCAACCTCGCAGCATGTCAGTGGAGAGCACCGGCTTCTCGGAATCAGAGGCAAGGGACCAGAAACACGGCAGAGCACCACGGCTTTTTTGAAGACACACGCACACACACACACTTACCTCGGTAACCAAAAGGAGGCCCAGCAAGTAGAAGGCAAAGCAGAGCCCCGCCAGGAAGAGGGCCTTCCGCTTGAAGTCGCGCAGGGAGGGGAACTCGTCTATCACAGCTGTGGTGATGCCTTCCATGTTGCCAAACTGAGAGGTAAGCAGGAGCAATTACAGTCAAGCAAGACAGGTCCTTCCCCAAGACTGCCCCACCTCAAATCCTTTGGGGGGGGGGGGCGGTCTCCTGAAAGGGCAGCAGAGCAGAGGGGCCACTGCACACTCCCCACCCCGGCAACCCCTCCAGCCCCCAAACCTGTGATTTTATTTCCTGGAGAGGAATGATTCAGTTGCCCCTGGCAGGCAATAGCCCCCTTCCCTCTCTGATCCCAGTTTGGCTTGAATTTGGCAGGGCGCACAGAGACGAATGCAAGCAGCGGGGGACAGAAGGGCAGGCGCTCCGCATGATCTGGGGAAACAGGTTTTGGGCCACAGAAACATCTGCTGCAATAAGGCTGGTGGCAGTGGTGGGATCCAAAAATTTTAGTAACAGGTTCCCATGGTGGTGGGATTCAAACTGTGGTGTAGTGCCAATGGGGCTGGGTGGAGCACGATGGGGCGTGGCTGGGCATTCTGGGGGCAGGGCATTGCTGGGTGGGGCTGTGGCAAGGACGCAGCCGCTGTCATGCCGATCACCCGAGTGGGAAACGAATACGCGCTGGCGCGAGGCTGCCGCGCACGCAGTTACACCTCACCTGCTTCAGACTGCTTCGGTTCTGTTAATCAGCAGCTGCTGCTGGAAGCAGGGCGTAACTAAGGCAAAAATCATGTGGCAAAATCACCAATTAGTAACCCCCTCTCGGCACACACAAATAATTAGTAACCTACTCTGGGGAACCTGTGAGAACCTGCTGGATCCCACCTCTGGCTGGTGGGCCTCGAGATGAAAGAAACCCTTCTCGAGTAAATGTCACATAAACCGGCGGGTGCTTGTCCTCTTACTTAGCAGCCCGTTTGCTTGTGGAAATGCCGTATATATGGGCTCACCCCAACATCCAACAGCTGGCAGTAGATCCCAATCACCCGTGGAGAAACCTCCCTTCCTCCCCCCCATGTTGTTTTGTTGGGGGGGGGGTCTCATGATCTCTCCTGGAACAGCTGGCCACTCCATTTGCACAGGCACAGACCCCCGGGCAAGATCCCCCTCTGCCTGTTTATGGCAGGAGACATCCATAAGAACATAAGAACAAGCCAGCTGGATCAGACCAGAGTCCATCTAGTCCAGCTCTCTGCTACTCGCAGTGGCCCACCAGGTGCCTTTGGGAGTTCACATGTAGGATGTGAAAGCAATGGCCTTCTGCGGCTGTTGCTCCCGAGCACCTGGACTGTTAAATCCAAATCATTGCACCCCTTGGCCACCAATGCTTAGCTGATCAGTGGGTGGAAACTGAGGCACAAATGTAATAGAAACATGCAATAGACAGAAAAATAAGGCCTGCTCCACTTACAGGAAGTTGTGACCACAGAGTTCCTTGTAATTCCTAGAGCTGCCGCCAGTTTACAAGGCCCAGCCCTGAGGTATTGCATGAGGACTCCATGGTCAGAACTTCCTGTGAAAGTAAACTGCTATTTTTCTTGCGAAAGAATACTACTCCGGGATGACTGCTGGCCCCTCCCACAGCCTTCCTGCCCATTGCCAGACTCAAAGATGTCCGCTTGTCGTCCAGTCTGACCATTGTGGTACGGGATCATGCCAAGGGCTCAAGCAAGACACAATAAAGCACAGGTGTCAAATTCGCGCCCCTCCAGATGTTACGGACTACAGTGCCCACAATCCCCTGCCAGCATCATGCTGGCAGGGGATGATGGGAGCTGTAGTCCATAACATCTGGAGGGGCGCAAGTTTGACACCTACGCAATAAAGGGTCAGGGGGGAGCTGGCCAAGTCCATTATCGTGTGGGACTAAGAAGGAGGTGTTGAGTGTGGCTGCAGCCAGTTACCAGCGTGTCAATCCCCAAGGTGAAGAGCATCATGAAGAACAGCACCGACCAGAAAGTGGAGCCTGGCAGCAGAGCAAGGGCTTCTGGGTAGGCGACAAATGCCAACCCAGGACCTGTGGAAAGAGTGAGGGTCAGAGGGTCAGACTCCCTTGCGTCCAGCAGGAGGGACAGAATGGAAACAGAAGGAAGCCTCCCATTTGGAGACAAATGGAAGAGCCCAGGAGGACCCCAGCCAACCAAACCCTCACTCCCAGAAGCTCAGATACACAGGGCAGTAGGTTGGCCGCCCCTGGGATGGAACCTGGAGGTCTCCGACTATTACGATTGATCTCCAGACCCAGAGATCAGTTCCCCGCCCT
>NC_059428.1:7639351-7656851 GCF_021028975.2 Sphaerodactylus townsendi | reverse complement strand
GAGACATTTGCAGTTGTCAGAAACAGGCAGAGCAGGGCTGCACTAAACAGCGAGGCCGACGGGTGTGGGGACGCTGGAGGCTCCCTCCACTGGGCAGTCCACCAAAGCCAGAGCCTGAGCAAGTTCTGAACGCTACGGGCAGGAGAGAAAAGATCGCCACCGGCTCCATAAGAGACCCTCACCTTGCCCGAGCTGCGGATCCCCCTCAGCGCACACAGGAAGATGAGCAGCCACGCCAGGAACAGACACAGAGCGAGGGGCCACCTCACTGGGCCGGGATCACCGAGGCCAGAGCTGTGCACCACCCCCAACACTTGCTCGCTGGAAAGCACAAAGGAAAGTGCTGGAGACTCTCGCGGCAGGTAGAACGACATCCCACAACCCAGCCCGTTTCCCACGTCGAGCCCTCCTCTGCCTGGACACCAGCCAGAATTTGCTGGGAGGAAGGGCTGTGTCAGCCTCACAACCTTCATCAGAAGAACACAACAACAACAACACCATTTGCTGCTCTAAGCTGTTGCACATGCGTGCACGAGTACGCACACCCATTCAAGCACCCTTTCCACCACCGGGGGACTTCCTGAACTCCGTGCTGCTTCACTGGTCAGGGCTCCTAAAGGCAGTAATGTGCCAAGCATCAAGAAACCCCTGTGGCTCTTTCCCACCTGTTTGACGCGGAGAGGCTGAGCCACAAACCGTGGCCATAAGAAATCCAGGGCTGTACCTCCATCTTGCCACATGGTGGAGACAAATCTGCCCAAGTCTCAGAAGCAAGGGTGTGTGTGTGTGTGTGTGTGTCAAGCTCTAGGGCCGTGGTGGCGAACCTTTGGCACTCCAGATGTTATGGACTACAATTCCCATCAGCCCCTGCCAGCATGGCCAATTGGCCATGCTAGTAGGGGCTGATGGGAATTGAAGTCCATAACATCTGGAGTGCCAAAGGTTCGCCACCACTGCTCTAGGGTGAGATCTCACTTTTTAAATATGTGCTTAAAAATGCCCTAGAACACAGGTGTCATTCTGGCAGGGGATGATGGGAACTGTAGTCCATAACATCTGGAGGGCCGCGAGTTTGACACATGTGCTCTAGAAGGAGGAGGAGGGGGGCAGGGGGAGTAGTAGTTTGGATTTATACCCCACCTTTCTCTCCTGTAAGGAGACTCAAGGTGGCTTACATGCACCTTTTCCCTTCCTCTCCCCACAACAGACCCCTTCTGAGGCAGGTGGGGTTCTCAGGAGAGAGTCCTGAGAGAACTGTGACTAGCCCAAGGTCACCCAGTAGGATTCATGTGGAGGAGCAGAGAATCACACCCACTTCAACAAATTAAACTCTGCTGCTCAGGTGGAGGAGTGGGGAATCAAAACCCAGTTTTCCAGATTAGAGTCCACCTGCTCTTAGCCCCTGCACCACGTGGCTCTTCACTTGCACCTCGAAGCCCCAAGGAGAGCAGCCCCTGGGGAGGAAGACCCCTCGCTCATTCATTTCTGAAGATGCCAGAACTTAGGCAGGAATAAAAGGAACCCTACCAGCCCTGGCAGCCAAGGTGGGCCAGAATTTGATGCTGTGTTTTCTCGGGCGGGGCTACACCAAGAGACATCGCAGCCCCTGCTCTGAGCACAGCGGTCAGAACAAAACATCCATTCAGCATGTGAAGAGCGTCTCACACCCGGACCCCCTCCCTACATTGGCCGCAAGTCAAATGCCCCCCTTCCCCACCCTGAAGGAACTTTTGGCCCGGGCTTGGCTGCTTGCAGACTGATATCCCCACAGCCCCCGGAGCAGAAGCACCCATTCAGAACCAAGGTGCAGAGACTCACTCAGAGACTTAACAATACATTGCAGGGACTCACTTCCAAAAAGCTTCACTGGCGCTGATCCGGGAGGCATTTCCCAGTGATACGTTCTGAAATGCACACGAGCAGGAAAACAGGTTAGCAGGTGTGGCCAGGAGATACCCTAGAACCGTGGTGGCGAACCTTTGGCACTCCATATGTTATGGACTACAATTCCCATCAGCCCCTGCCAGCATGGCCAATTGCATATGGAGTGCCAAAGGTTCGCCACCACTGCCCTAGAATTACAACTAGTCTCAGAGATCCCGGGAGAAAATGGCTGCTTTTGTGGGCGGACTCGATGGCTTCACACGCTGCTTAGGTCCCACCCTCTCCTCAAGCTCCACCTCCAAATCTCCAGGAATCTCCCAACCCAGAGCTGGGACCGCCACCCAGGACAGATGTGACTCTCAGCATGGAAACACACAGAGCTGGGCTGCTGTTGGAGGCAGCACCTCCCCCCCGTTCTCCCAGCGCCTCCGGCTTCCTGGGCACCCCCCTCCCACCAGCAGCATCCCAGAAGCACCTGGGCCTGGCAGAGGTGGGCGTTCTGCGGGGCGTCACAGGACCACGGCAGGGGGCTTTGGAAGGACATGCCCAGGTAGTAGAAAGTCCAGCTGATGATGACGTTGTAGTAGAGCGAGACCAGCGAGGATACCAGCAGCATCCCGATCCCGATCCCTGCGCGGGGAGAGGAAGGAGGTCAGCCTTTTCTGCGGGGGGGGGGGGTAATGGCGCCTGGGGCAACACCTGCTCTAGACGCCCCCCACAACCCCCCCAACTTTGTGCCCTTCCCCACCCCGTTTACCTGCTGTGTGCCACCCCTTGACCCCGCCCCGCCAGACTGCTCGAGGCCGGCTGAAGGAGCAGCCTGGCAGGGCCAGGCCAAGGGGAGGAGCGAAGGGGAGCGATTCTGCGCCCCCCCATGTGACCAGCTGCCGTAAACCTGGGGACATGTGACCCACAGCTCCCTAGGAGCACTCCGCCTCTGCTCTTGTGTAACAACACCGACAGCCAGATTGGCCAAAGCTGCAGCACCCTCACGGCTGCTCATTTACCACGGGCAGGCTCCTGAAACGCTTCGCCCGCCTCTTCGCTAAGAAGAAGAAGAAGAAGAGTTTGGATTTATATCCCCCCTTTCTCTCCTGCAGGAGACTCAAAGGGGCTGACAATCTCCTTGCCCTTCCCCCCTCACAACAAACACCCTGTGAGGTGGGGGGGGGGGCTGAGAGAGCTCCGAGAAGCTGTGACTAGCCCAAGGTCACCCCGCTGGCGTGTGTGGGAGTGCACAGGCCAATCTGAATTCCCCAGATAAGCCTCCACAGCTCAGGCGGCAGAGCAGGGAATCAAACCCGGTTCCTCCAGATTAGAGTACACCTGCTCTTAACCACTACGCCACTGCTGCTAAAGGCACAGATAAACGTGGCCATACAGCCCGGAAACCCCACAGCATCCCAGTGATTCCGGCTGTGAAAGTCTTCGACAATACAAATCCTAGATACATCTTGAGGCTTTTATGGTACCCCCCTCCCGAAGAAAAGTCTCAGGCACCCGCTGCTTTGGAAACGTGAAAGGAAGTCACAAAGTGGGCTGGGGAAAGCCACAAGAACTCTAGGGCCTCTGTGGAAAGGTCAGAAGCCCCTCAAAAGGTCTGGGGGGGGGGGGCTAATGGGGGAGGTGCTTTTTCACTAAAACATTAGCCATGAACGGACTCTGGATCTGTCAGTGTCTTGCTCTGGGGTCAGCCAATCTCCCGGCCCAGAGTCAGGAGGGGGCCTTCCTGAGAACTGGCAACTCTGTGCCCCCGGCAATGAATAAGCTGGTTGGCTTGAACCATCTGGGCACCTGTCTGCAGGACTGATGACGCTCTGTCCTGGGGGGTCCAGTTGCACCGGACGATCAATCCCAAGGCGTGAGAGGGCTTGAACTGGAGGCAGAACCACTATAGCTCTCTGCCGAACACCCGGCGCTTACCTTTCAAGAGGGGGCAGCACTTCCAGACAGTGATGGGCCCTGCCGCCCCATATTGGCCCAGGCTGAGCTCCATCAGGAAGAGGGGCAGCCCCGTGAAGAGGAGCATGATGGCGTAGGGGATCAGGAACACTCCTGAGAGAGAGAGAGAGCCCCCCAAGCCCTTCAGACACCAGACAGACACTGGGCGTTCCTCACCGCCTAGAATTGGCAGCATCCAGGTGACACCTGGAGCTCTTGAGCTATTACGGCTGATCCCCAGGCTACAGGATCTGTCCACCTGGAGAAAATAGCAGCTTCCGGGGGGCGGGGGGTTCTGCGGCCCTGTGCCCCACGGAGGTCCTTCCCCCTCTAAGCCCCACCGTCCCCAATCTCCCCCCCCCAATCTCCAAAAACTTCCCAGCCCAGCCAGGTGGCCCAGCCAGGCAGAGGCTGAAGGAGCAGCCGGGTGGGGTGGGGACGAGTGTGTGGGGCGCCCCATGTGACCAGCTGGCATGCACCCGGGGACATGTGACCCCACATGCCCCGTGAGCGCTCCGCCTCTGCCCACAATTGTGAGGCTGCCCCTGAAAAGGCCCTGCCTTGTGTGCCCACCGATGGAGCTTCGTGGTAGATGGGACAGTCGGGAGAGCCTCTCCCTGCGATCTTAACTGTGGGGCAGGAACGCGCGATGGGAGGAGACGGTCCTTCCGGCAACCCCACTCCCGACCCACGAAGGGCTTCTTCGCCCCCCCTTTGCACTCACCCCCTCCGTTGCGATAGCAGAGGTACGGGAAGCGCCAGACGTTTCCGAGCCCCACGCAGTAGCCCAGGCAGGACAGCAGGAACTCGTATTTCCCACCCCACGTCTCTCGGGGCTGGGTGGGCTCTGGTGGCAGAGCGGCAGGCAGGGCGGGGAGGCTGGGCTCGCTCTGGGTGGGGCTGGCAGGAGGAGGCAGGGGGTGGGTCCCCTCCAGGACTGCCCCATTCAGCTCAGTGGTGTTCCCCTGCAGCAAGAGAAGGGAGGAAGGAGGGTCAAAAGGAAGATTCCCTCACCGTGCCTGTACCGTGCCCAGGGCTAAGCCAAGCCATGGGGGCTGCCACTTGGACCCACCCTTCCGCTTCCTGGGCCCAAGCAGAGCCCTGTGGGTCCAGGAGGTGATGGCTGCCCCCCTCCCATGTGCTGCCCATTGCTGGGAATGAGCCAAGCCCTGCAGGATGGGTCAGCCCCCTCCCAAGCAACACCTCTCCAAGAAAGGGCTGCTGTCAGGATTCAGGGTCGGAGCAGGAAGCAGAGAGCCAAGAGGGACACAGGACAGAGCTCTGAAGCGCCAAGGGGGCAGAGAAGAAGAAGAAGAAGAAGAGTTTGGATTTATATCCCCCCTTTCTCTCCTGTAGGAGACTCAAAGGGGCTTACAATCTCCTTGCCCTTCCCCCCTCACAACAAACACCCTGTGAGGTAGGTGGGGCTGAGAGAGCTCCGAGGAACTGTGACTAGCCCAAGGTCACCCAGCTGGCGTGTGTGGGAATGCCCAGGCTAATCTGAATTCCCCAGATAAGCCTCCACAACTCAAGCGGCAGAGCGGGGAATCAAACCTGGTTCCTCCAGATCAGAGTGCACCTGCTCTTAGCCACTGCTCTTAGCCACTACGCCACTGCTGCTCTCACGAAGGAACGAAGGGGGCTGGACCCACAGACATTGCGCTAGAGTTGCCAATCTCCAGGGGGTGGCTGGAGATCACCCAGAATGATAACATGGATGGACTCCCCTGGAGAAAAGACCCCCTTTGTTGAGGAGACTCTGGTGCCCCCCTAAAACCCCCCCTTTCTGCCCAAACCCCACCCTCAGGGTTGCCTCATCCATGCTGGGAAACCCCTGGAGTTTCAGGGGTTGAGCCGGCAAAAGACAGGGGCAGTGGTGGGATCCAAAAATTTTAGTAACAGGTTCCCATGGTGGTGGGATTCAAACTGTGGCGTAGCATCAATGGGGCTGGGCTGGGCACGACGGGGGTGTGGCCGGGCATTCTGGGGGCGGGGCATTCCTGAGTGGGGCTGTGGCAAGGACACAGCCGCTGCTCTGGTCCTTGGGCGGGAAACGAATGCACGCAGGCGCAGGCTGCCACGCACGCCGGTGCACCTCCTGCTGGACTGCTTCAAGTTCTGCGCGCTACTGCTGAGAGGAGGGGCGTAACGAAGGCAAAAATCACGTGGCAAAACCACCCATTAGTAACCCCCTCTCGGAACACACAAATAATTAGTAACCTACTCTCGGGAACCTGTGGGAACCTGCTGGATCCCACCTCTGGACAGGGGCCCAGAGGTGTATCTAGGAAAAATGTAGCCCGGTGCAAAATCTTAGTTTTCCGCCCCCCCCCCCCCCCCGGGCCCTGCCTCACCACGACCAAACAGCCTTTTTGAGCACCAGGTCTTGAAGTCAGTGTATGGACTTGGGGGGAAGGAGGAGGGATGTGGGGGGTGATTTTCCGCTTCCCATGTGACTAACTGGCCGCAGCCCGGAGACATTTGGCCCCATATGTCCCCCTGGGTGGTACGCCCCTGCAGGAACCTCAGTGGAGCACAGCGCCAGAGCATCGCCCACAGTCAAAAGCATTTATTTTCTCCAGCGGAACGGACCTCTGTTGTCCAGAGAGGAGGGGGAATTGTGGGGGGGGGGGGAATCTCCAGGGTCCGCCTGAAGGCTGGCAACTGTAAATCCTAGAGATTATGGGTTGGAGCCAGGGGAGGGCAGGGATCTCAGTGAAGGACAGTTTCACAGAATCCACGCTCCCTCCAAAGCATCCATGTTCGCCAGGGGAACCGATGGCTATCGTCTGCAGATGAGCAGTAATTCCGAGCAATCTCCAGGTCCCACCTTGAGGCTGGCATCCCTACGGCCCTCCTCAGGCTCCACCCCCCCAAATCCAGTGGTGGGATCCAAAAATTTTAGTAACCGTTTCCCATGGTGGTGGGATTCAAACAGTGGTGTAGCGCCAATGGGGCTGGGCGGGGCATTCCAGGGGCGGGGCCGGGCATTCCGGGGGCGGGGCATTAATAATTTCTCTGTTACTGTAAAAAACTCTTACTGTAAAAAAAAAGTTCCTAATTTCCAGCTGGTCTCTTTCTGTCCATCATTTAAACTCATCCTAGCAAGTCCTATCGTCTGCTGCCAACAGAAACAACGACTTCTCCTCTAATTGACTGCCTGTCAAATGCTTAATGCTTTCAAATACTTAATTTTGTTTCTAGAAATCAAAAGAAGGAGACTTTCCTTAAACAAGGAACTTGACCATATTTCCAAAACATGTTTTTAAAACAGCCCAGCAGGGAGAATGATCCCGTTTTCTACCTTCGCTAACCAGCCACATAGGAAACAACAGGACTTGATGATTTTTGGACCTAATGGGATTTCTAACGGAAAAGCGGACCCAATTAGTAACCCCCTCTCGGCACACACAAATAATTAGTGACCCACTCTCGGGAACTGGTGAGAACCTGCTGGATCCCACCTCTGCCCAAATCCCCAGGTATTTCCCAATAAAGAGCTGGCAGCCCTACAGAGCATGAAGGCCCTCGCCCATTTGACTTCCATGGGTAGACTGCTTCTGAACTTGGAAGCACGACACACATAAGCATAAGCATAAGCATAAGCATTTTATTGTCATTGTGCACGCACAACGAAATTTACAGCAGCATTCCTCGATGTACACAATTTCAGACTCATACATCATCATCCTCCACCCATCCCTACACAGCCCCAATACATCAATATGAAGCAGCGGAGTTTAGCATAGCCACAGCTCTAGAGTAGAAGCTGTCTCTAAGCCTCTTTGTCCTAGTTCTGAGGGCCCTGTATCGTCTGCCAGATGGTAGCAGTTTAAAAAGAGAGTGTGCTGGATGAGACGGGTCCCTTAGAATATTTTGGGCTTTATTTATTTATTTACATCCTGTGATACCTGCCACCAGTCCTGTTTTCTGTGGGCTTATCTGCTCTTTTGAAGCCAGAGGGTTAAAGTCTGTGGAACTCCCTGCCATCCAGCTAGACAAGATGTAGAAAGAACACGGACAGGAAACACCTTCCTTCTTCCTGTTCCAGCTCTGCTCCACCTCTGCCTTTGGTGGGGGAAGACCCCCTCCTGAGTGCCATAGCCTTCGGAACACCAGCAAAGACCCTGCCGGGTTCAGTTTGCCACGGAACATCTGGGCCACACTAGATAGGCTCTGCAAGGAAGATGTGCACGCTTTCCACATACCATATATACTCGTGTATAAGTCGACCCGCAAATAAGTCGAGGCACCTAATTTTACCACAAAAAACTGGGAAAACTTATTGACTTGCGTATAAGTCGAGGGTGGGCAATGCAGCAGCTACTGGTAAATTTCAAAAATAATAATAGATACCAATAAAATTACATTAATTGAGGCATCAGTAGTTTAAATGTTTTTGAATATTTATTTCGAAGAGAAACAGTAAACTAGGTCTGTAAGCCCCGATTCTCCCTTTAAATCCACTCTGAGTGATTTAAAGGGAGAATCTGGGGAAAATTTGAGGGTGCCTGTCAGGGGAGGAATGCTTATGTTAGCAGTACCAACATTTCAGAGTATCTTTAGGAGACCCTCCTGATGATACCAGCCAGGTTTGGTGAAGTTTGGTTCAGGGGGTCCAAAGTTATGGACCCTCAAAAGAGTAGCCCCATTTACTATTAGCTTCCATTGGAAACAATGGGGGATGGGAACACCCACTTTGGGGATCCATAACTTTGGATCCCCTGAACCAAACATCACCAAGCCTGGCTGGTATCAGCAAGAGATTGTCCTGATGATACCACCCAGGTTTAGTGAAGTTTGATTCAAGGGGTCCAGAGTTATGCACCCTCAAAATGTAACCCCATCTACTATGAGCTCCCATTGGAAACAATGGAGGTTGGGGGCACCCCCTTTGGGGGTCCATAACTTTGGACCCCCTGAACCAAACTTTACCAAACGTGGGTGGTGTCATCAGGAGTGTCTCCTGAAAGATCCCTGAAATTTTGGTGCTCCTAGTCTAAAAACTGTGCCCCCTGGCAGCCAACAAAGTAAAAACCCTAAAATATTTTTTAAAATACACCTCAGTTGTGTATAAGTCGAGGGGGGTTTTTTCGACTTATATACGAGTATATACGGTAAATGGTTTATGCTCCAATCCCCAGAATGCAATTCTGGAGCTGACAGGCAGTCAATCACATCATAAGAGAATGCTCTCTTCTTTCTTACAAGCGTGAAGTCTGGGAATTATTAAACTCATCCACAAAACCGATTGAGTGGATAATTAATCTAGACATGAGCCTGTAAAACTTATCTTTATCTGTCCTGTTTTATAGATCACGGCCTGCGAAAATGTTGTTTGTGCCACATTATTGTGTTTTATTTTATTGAATCTGACTCAACAAAATTGTGCAGAGGTTTCAAGGGATTGGTTTTAAGATTTATTGTAGAAATGCATTTAAACCAGTGGCGTAGTGCCCATGGGGTGGGGGCTGGGGGTACAACGCCCTGGGCGCGCACCAGGACAGGGGCGTGGCTGGGGCATGGAGGGTGTGTGTGGGGGGTGTTCCAGGGTGTTCCAGGGCAGGGTGGGGGCAGGTGGCATTGTGGCAGGCGGCGCAGGGTGCGTGCGTGCCCCGGGCGGTTCCCCCTTGCTCTACCCCTGATTTAAACCATCTGCATATGAGAAGCACAAGCCACATAATTAGTAAATGAAATAAATCCACCTCTGCCAGATGTTGGGGAAGTCGGCAGCCTCAGTTGTTCTGCCACAGCTCCCTTGAGAGCATCTATGCTGGGCAAACCGCAGGTCACTGTCAAAAAGGTGGGATGCGCGCGATATGATGCTTAAGGAAGTACAAAAGGTTCTCGTGAGGACAGGGGTCTCTTTGGGGGGAGCTGTCTTGCCCAGTTGCCCCAGCCCTAGTCCCGTTGTTGCCGTCCCCTCCATTGCCGGTATCCCTCCCTCCCTCCCTCCTGCCTGCTGGTCCATCCATAACCACAGAAGAAGAAGAAGAAGAAGAAGAAGAAGAAGAAGAAGAAGAAGAAGAAGAAGAAGAAGAAGAAGAAGAAGAAGAAGAAGAAGAAGAAGAAGAAGAAGAAGAAGAAGAAGAAGAAGAAGAAGAAGAAGAAGAAGAAGAAGAGTTGGATTTGTATCCCCCCTTTCCCTGCAAGGTGACTCCACGGGGCTTACAAATCTCTTTTCCCTTCCTCTCCCACAACAAACACCCTGTGAGGTAGGTGGGGCTGAGATTGCTCCAAAGAACTGTGACTAGCCCAAGGTCACCCAACTGGCATGTTTTGGAGCGCACCAGCTAATCTGGTTCACCAGATAAGCCTGCACAGCAAAAATGGCAGAGCGGGGAATCAAACCTGGTTTCCCCAGATCAGAGTGCACCTGCTCTTAACCACTATACCACGCTGGCTCTCAGGAACGGAAGCACGTGCGGGGATCCAGGAGAATTGGCTTCATGTTAGGTCCTGGACCTTAAGCCAATAAACAGACTCTGGATTCTTGATCAGTAGCGCTTATTGAAAGGCCGCAAGTACCTAGCTTGAGAAAACCAGTTCTGCTCCACCTGGCCTTCCTGGGCTCCTTTATCCTCTCCCAGTCCCCCTTCCCAGTTTCCCAGAGAAAGTGTGGATATAGTTGTTTGAGGCTTAGGCACCTTCAAAGCTGTGATAGGGATAGATGCAGCCACCTGCCTCCCACCGCCCCGCCACATTCGGCTTGGCCAACAGGCACATCCTGTTTCCCCCAGTCAGAAAGGCTCCTCAGGGTCCAGTTATCTATGATCTGTCTCAAAGCCATAAACAAGGAAAGGAAAGGAAGAGAGAAGTCCTTTTACATATCAGTCAGAATACACCTCAATCAGGTTACATGAAAGTTGCAATCAGGTTACATATCATAAGAACATAAGAACATAAGAACAAGCCAGCTGGATCAGACCAGAGTCCATCTAGTCCAGCTCTCTGCTACTCGCAGTGGCCCACCAGGTGCCTTTGGGAGCTCACATGTAGGATGTGAACGCAATGGCCTTCTGCGGCTGTTGCTCCCGAGCACCTGGACTGTTAAAGCATTTGCAATCTCAGATCAAGGAGGATCAAGATTGGTAGCCACAGATCGACTTCTCCACCATCAATCTGTCCAAGCCCCTTTTAAAGCTATCCAGGTGAGTGGCCATCACCACCTCCTGTGGCAGCATATTCCAAACACCAATCACACGTTGCGTGAAGAAGTGTTTCCTTTTATTAGTCCTAATTCTCCCCCACCTGCCACATTTTCAATGGATGCCCCCTGGTTCTAGTATTGTGAGAAAGAGAGAAAAATTTCTCTCTGTCAACATTTTCTACCCCATGCATAATTTTATAGACTTCAATCATATCCCCCCTCAGCCGTCTCCTCTCCAAACTAAAGAGTCCCAAATGCTTTTTTATCCCTGATCGCTTCGCTCCTAACAGATTCAAATCCAAATGCAGGCAGGAGGCTCAGTAGGCAGCCACTCTCTGAGTCACGGCTGCCAGGAAATGAATTGCAGAAGGGTGGCCAGCCCGGCTCAAAGTCCCGAGCCCAGCATATCTGGGCATGCCCCACACCCAGTCCTTGGAACAGGTCCATATGGCTTAAATGACAACAAAACCGTTTGCAAACGAGTCCTACTGCCTGCAAAGGGAGGCCACCTTTCCAGGCAACGTGACCAGACACAACATAATGAGGGAAGAAATGGGTGTGATTTTAAAACAGCCGACCTTATGAAATGCTGACCTGGATGGCCCAGTTCTGACCTGGGATGGCCCAGGTTAACGTGATCATCCCAACAGAACTCCCAAGCCAACCTTGGTTTGTACTTGAATGGAAAACCCCCAAGGAATGGAAAACCCCCAAGGTAGTGTTCTTAAGGAAGTCAAGGAACACTACACATAGAATCCTAGAGTTCGAGCTGTTGGAAGCGGTGGCTAAATTTTTAAATGGTGTTATTTTAACTCGTCAGAAGTTGTAAAGGCTGTTATTATCTTGCTAAGTTAATCTTAAACTATTTATATGCCATTAAAGGTATTCGAAATCGATAATCGATCGAAATCGAATCCTAGAGTTGGAAGAGACCCCCTAGGGCCATCCAGTCCAACCCCTGCCATGCAGGAATACACAATCAAAGCACTCCTGACTGATGTTCATCCAGCCTCCGTTTAAAAACCTCCAAAGAAGGAGACTCCACCACACTCCGAGGCAGTGAATTCCACTGTCCAACAGCCCTGATGGTCAGGAAGTTTTTCCTAATGTTTAGGTGGATTCTCTTTTCCTTCACCTTGAACCCATGACTCCTGGTCCCGGTCTCTGAAGCCGCAGAAAACAAGCTTGCTCCCTCACCAACATCTTCAAATATCTAAACATGGCTATTGTGTCATCTCTTAACCTTCTCTTCTCCAGACTAAACATCCCCAGCTCCCTAAGTCTCTCCTCGGAGGGCATATAGACTCCAGACCTCAATATTTTTATCAATGACTTGGATGATGGAATAGAGGGCATGCAAATCAAATTTGCAGATGACACCAAATTAGGAGGGGTCGCTAATACCCCCGAAGACAGAGTCAGAATTCAAAATGACCTGGACAGGTTAGAGAACAGGGCCAAAACCAACAAAAGGAACGTCAACAGAGATCAATGTAAGATCCTGCATTTAGGCAGGAAAAAAAATGCACAGATATAGGATGGGTGACACCTGACTTGACAACACTACATGTGAAAGGGATCTGGGAGTCTTAGTAGACCATAAACTTAACGCGAGTCAGCTGCCAGGTGTGATCACGAGAGAGCCAAGAAAGCCAAAATACTTGATTTTGGAGGGCACATATCAATAGGAAGTTACAGTGTCTGAAAGATCCGGGGGATGTAATTGTACCTCTCTATTCTGCATTGGTCAGACCTCGCCTGAAATATTGTGTACAGTTCTGGGCACCACAATTCAAGAAGGATTTGGACAAGCTGGAACAGGGCCAGAGGAGGGCAACCAAAATGGCCAAAGGTCAAGAATCCATGCCCTACGAGGAGAGACTTAGGGAGCAGGGGATGTTTAGTCTGGAGAAGAGAAGGTTAAGGGGAGACATGATAGCCATGTTAAGATATTTGAAGGGATGCCATGTTGGTGAAGGAGCAAGCTTGTTTTCAGCTGCTCCTGAGACTAGGACCAGGAGTCATGGGTTCAAGGTGCAGAAAAAGAGAGTCCACCTAAACATCAGGAAGAACTTTCTGACCGTCAGGGCTGTTCAACAGTGGAATGCTCTACCTCGGAGGGTGGTGGAGTCTCCTTCTTTGGAGGTTTTTAAAGAGAAGAAGAAGAAGAGTTTGGATTTATATCCCTCCTTTCTCTCCTGTAAGGAGACTCAAAGGGGCTTACAATCTCCTTGCCCTTCCCCCCTCACAACAAACACCCTGTGAGGTAGGTGGGGCTGAGAGAGCTCCGAAGAACTGTCACTAGAGAGGCTGGATGGCCATCTGATAGGAGTGCTTTGACTGTGTGTTCCTGCATTGCAGGGGGTTGGACTTGATGGCCCTCGGGGGTCTCTTCCGACTCTATGATTCTATGACTCTTTGCCATCCTTGGATGTTGGAACCGGTCAAACCAGACATGCGGAAATCCACTCAGAAGAGGATTCCTGCTGATCCCCACCTGGGAGGCTATTTGAAAAGAGGCTCTTCTGGGCCTGAGGCTTCAGCGGATGGGAGCAGAAGAAAAGGAAGCCCTCTTGGGCAACGCTACCCGGGAAGGGCCTGCGCTCTCCAGTTCCATTTACACCATGTCAGGCTACTGTGGTTCATGGATCTGGGCCCGGAAGAGACTGCTGTGTGTGGTGGTGGTGGTGGTGGGAGCAATTTTCCTGCCTCCTCCTTGGGGCTCCCTGCCTCTCCTGGCCCCACAAACAGCTCTGATCAGCCAGAGAGGGACTCTTCCGGCTTGCCCTGCCCATAACCACACAGCAAGAACAACAGGAAACTTTTACAAAATAGGTCATGGCAATTATTATTCAGGTTAGCTTAGGGGGCTTTTTGTCACACCAGACATTTGAGTGAGAGATCCCTTCCAGATCAGACGCCTCCTGTGTTTTCATTTTGGCACACTTCTCAATTATGATAAAGACGGAGGAGTCTCCTTCTTTGGAGGTTTGTAAACAGAGGCTGGGTGGCCATCTGGCAGGAGTGCTCTGATTGTGTCTTCCTGAATGGCCAGGGGTTGGACTGGATGGTCCTTCTGGTCTCTTCTAACTCTAGGATTCTATGATTCTATGGGCAATTCCGCACATGAGTAAAAGAGGTTCGACCCAGTTCCCTGAGAAGGGTACTGACCTAGGTCAAAGCCATTGTTGTTCCCCACTGCAACCAGCTTGATCCCAGCTCGGAGGGCGGAATCATCCTGTGCTCCGTTCCGATTGGCTACTGTTCTACGGCCATGTTCCGTCTATCCCCACACACATTATAAAAAAAACTGCCATAGGAATGGAGGGACGAAGGTGGCGTTTTTTGATTGGCCAGATGTACGCATGCCCGAAACACTCAGCTGTGATTGGCTGAATGGGGGACTCCTGGCACCAGAGATTCTGCACTTTACTAGATTCAAGCTGAGTTCGAGCTGATACCCTGAAAAAGGAGTAGTTCCCAACTGGAGTCAGAAATTTGACCGTTACACGGGGCGAAGCTGGTACAAAACCACGTCGATCCCAGTGGTTGTGCGGAGCACTTAGGTCAAACGCAGCTTGAACTTAGGTTGATAACGCAAGTGCGGAATCGACCTATGATGATAGTTCAGGTGGGTTGCCATATTGGCTTGCAGTAGAAGAATCCAGATTTGCGCATACCAAGAAGGTTTTCAAGAAAGGAGCTTTTGAGTATCAAAGTTCCCTTCATCCGACTCAGCATCTTGGATCTTGCTCAATTCCCATAGAAGCACAAATGGGGAAATACAACTCCTCAGAGGCCCTGTTGAAAGCACAGAACCCGCCCAGTTCCATATTCTTGGCAAAGCCACACAAACGACACACCAGTGAGGAAGTCCTAACCACACAGACGGAAAGATTGGAACTGAACAGAGACGAAGAGCCATTCTGGGGGCTGCAGGCGTGCCTTCTCCTGGGAGGGGGGGCTCCTTTAGAATGGGGATCACAGCCTGCCTTGCTGGGCCGCAAAGGGAGCAGCAGTGGCGGAGCGGTTAAGAGCAGGTGCACACTAATCTGGGGAACCAGGTTTGAATCCCTGCTCTGCCACTTGAGCCGTGGGGGGCTAATCTGGTGAACCAGATTAGCCTGCACACTCCAACACACGCCAGCTGGGTGACCTTGGACTAGTCACAGTTTTTCAGAGCTCTCTCAGCTCCACCCGCCTCACAGGGTGTTCTTGTTGTGGGGGGAGGAAGGGAAAGGAGATTGTAAGTCCCTTTGAGTCTCCTTAAAGGAGAGAAAGGGAGGGGATATAAACCCTCCTCCTCCTCCTCCTCCTCCTCCTCCTCCTCCTCCTTCAACATGAGCGGTGGGAGATGCACGCCGGGACATGAAATATTTCTGACCCGTCCACTCTGCAGCTTCTGCAAAAGCCGTGCGAAGACTCCATTCACCACAACCAGATGTTTTGCGCAAAGACATGACTGGCCAGCAAACAGGGATGAGACTCGAAATGCTGCAAGGGAGGGACTTGGGGACGCAAGAGGACAACCGACGACACAGATGGAATTCCTTTTTTCAAAACGGGGGATCTGGCAGGTCCCTGCCTTTGACAGCCGTCCGCCTGCAGACGCTCTGGGCCTTTATGCACCAGCCACGCGAGAGGCAGATGTTCAAGAAACTACGGACATGTGTTCATTCTTTGCAGTCACTAGAGCAGACCTGGGCATTATACGGCCCGGGGGCCACATCCGGCCTGCCGGATGACCCTGACTGGCCCCTCTGCCTTGCTGGGGAGTGAGGCGCCTTTGAAAGCCCCGCAGAAGCTGGTTGCCTTGGCTGCCGGCTTCTGCGGGGCTTTCAAAAGCGCCTCGCCCCCCTGCCTTTTGGCCCGGCCCTCCACAATATTTTCTGTTTCTTATGCGGCCCCATGGAAAAAATAATTGCCCACCCCTGCACTAGAGACAGCAGCAAGTGGAAACATGGCCACTCCTCCTGCCCTCAATTTATCCCTCCTGCCCTCAATTTTTTCAATGCCAAAGTCGCCTCGAGATTGCTTTACGGAGCTATTAACCACTCCTTGAACTCTCTTCAATCCAATTTTTTTTCACAAGATAACTGGACTCCCAAATTGCGTGCCCTACGCAGCCCTTTGTCTGGAGTTAGGTCAAAACTCCTTGGAATCAGCCGCTTGGCTGAGGGCTTTTAGATTCTGGCTGCAAATTCATTTTCTCTCGGACTGTAATTCCCTGGTCCATCGTCTGCTCTCTGACACCCATTCCAACCCCTGGTTTTCCATAATTGAAGAAAAAATGGCCTCTATCGGACTGTCAGTGGACTCACTTTGCCCTTTGTCCTATTCAGAAGCTTATAGAAAATTAAAAGGTCAACTATTGGATAGAGAGTTCTCTACCCTAATCACCGCAGCCAAGAAAACGTGCTCCCCCCTGTATTTTTCTCTCCCATTTGAACGGGGCCACTTGGCACACTACCTGTACTGCCTCAAACCTTGCTCAAAGGACAGCCATAATGCTCACCAGGTTTAATGTTATGCCTTCTGCCTTGTTACATGGCAGATTTAATAAGCAAGAAAAGGCTAAAAAGTTGTGCCCGTGTAATGATGGCTCAGTTGAATCTCTGGCCCACCAATTATTACACTCGCTCAGATTCAAGAAGAAGAACAAGAGTTTGGATTTATATCCCCCCTTTCTCTCCTGCAGGAGACTCAAAGGGGATGACAATCTCCTTGCCCTTCCCTCCTCACAACAAACACCCTGTGAGGTAGGTGGGGCTGAGAGAGCTCCGAGAAGCTGTGACTAGCCCAAGGTCACCCAGCTGGCGTGTGTGGGAGTGCACAGGCTAATCTGAATTCCCCAGATAAGCCTCCACAGCTCAGGTGGCAGAGCTGGGAATCAAACCTGGTTCCTCCAGATTAGATACACGAGCTCTTAACCTCCTACGCCACTGCTGCTCCTTCAAGGAAATCAGATCCAAGTATGTGAATCTTACTCCTTTACATTTACCCGATCTCCCCGATATAATTAGATTACACTACTTGTTGGACAATCCTGATCCTTCTCTCTGTATGATAGTGGCAGACTTTCTCCTGGAAATTACTAAACGCCAGTAGATTTCCTTCGACCTAACATTTATTTCCTGTATTGTATATGTTTTTTAATCCGTTTTTTATTATTGTTGTACTGTTGTCTATGCCAATAAAGGCTTGCTAATAGCAAGTGGAAACAATGAGAAAGCCTCACGTTTCCGGCTCCGACTGGCAATGCAGGAGTTCCTTGTGTGTACAGCTGACATGTGCTCGCTGCAGAGCGTGCGCCTCAGAAAGAGCTGCGGCTGACTGCAACTCATGTACTTGCTTTCTGCGAGTCAACGGCAGGCTTGTGTTTTGCGCTCTGTACGTCACAGTTTTGTGGGTATGCCTGGAATGTTTCCCCCTTCCTGGAAAGAAAGGACAGCAAATGTGTGCAAACCGGCTCTTAGGGCGTTTTCGCACACACTTTTTGTTCCAGAATAAAAGCGAACCGCATTG